>NC_061805.1:22759389-22781889 GCF_021462225.1 Girardinichthys multiradiatus
AACTACTAAGTACCATTTTGAGTTGCGGCAATGACATTTCAGCAAATTTGACTACCCTGCTGCATCAGTTTTTCAGTTTAAATTTCTCGTTGACTTTAGATTGCGCGCTCTGTGGGTTGATCATTTTTAGTTTTGTCAAATGATGTGGCATCCTTTTGTTCCTAACACATTACCCATTACATATCAGTATGGATATCGAACATGATTCTATTGAGACATGATGTGCTTTTATGGTGTTCTTTTAGTTTCAACAGTCTTGTTAGCTGCACATCCAGGATAGGGATTTCCCATTCCACCTCTTCTCAAAGATGCTCTATTAGATGTAGATCTGGTGACTGGGTAGGCTAGTGGAGCTTAGTGACATGATACATTATGCTGTTCGAAGTATCTTTCAGATGATGCAGTACTGCTCATGCAGGAACGGTCAGCAATAATTCTAGTGTAGGCTGTTTGGTTTAAATCTAAGAGGCCTCTAAGAGTCCCACAGTGTACTGATAAAATACAAAACCATAACAGGATATTACCACCTCCAGCCTGAATGTGGTGGCAGGAGGGATCAATGCTTACTTGTTTTTTTTACTTTAAATTCTGATGTTTAGTTTGAACTTCATCGAGTCATCTTCTAGGTACCTAAATGCATTAAGTTGCCGCCATGTGATTGGCTGATTTGATATTTGTTTTAACAAACAGTTGAACAGGTGTATCTAATAAAGTGGTCGATGAATATACAGTATGTTGGCAGAATGAGAAGCATACAATGTGATATATAAGTGAAATAGGTATTTTTATTTTCTCTAGTAGTAGTAGTCCAATGTTTAATTGAACCCCTAAATAACCGCATTGTTTTGGATGTTAGTCAAGTTCATTGTAAATTGCATCGTAAAATTACATAATGAGAGTTCTTCTAACATAATATAGATTTAATCCAATAAATAAGCCTTATTGATCAAAGGGATAGTTTGGTTTTTGCAAATGTGATTGTATGGATATTCTGAGTAGTCTGTAACTGACCTGCAAGAGACATCTCTCTGAACACCCTCATGTTTAGATTACCATCTAGAAACAATTTCACTCTCTAATATGTCTTAACCGTTAATGCAAACACAGTTTTAAAATTAACAAATTCACATGGAGTGTAAAAACAAATATATGCTATATTAATCTGAGATCAGAAATTAAAACCAAAAACAAAGAAAATATTTTTCTTGGGGCTTTTTTCCTTGTGAGTATAAGTATATATATACATATATATATGTATAATATACAAAATGATGCCATATTAAAATAGACGTACTTGCCTCTAAATGCAATGTTGAAACTGTGTCAGCACAGAGACTGTTTACTCAAGTGGGCTTTTTCAGAAGCAAATGTTGCTTTGCATGTACTTTGAGTATTAGAACGATGCTGATTTGCACACATTCAGCCTTCAAATAGCTTCCTAAATCTCCCCATCAGCAGTTTAATCGAGCCTTATTAGAGCACTATAGGAATTTACTAAAATATGTTTAGCATTCATAAAAATAAAATATAAAAATGAGCTGTGAACGTGAAAACCCCAGATGTGCAATTGAAAGGCAATGTAAACAACCAGAGACTTTCTCCTAGTCAACCCTAGACCTAACATGTTGACTGGCCCATTTGAAACCAGCACTCCAGAATAGGACGTTTTAAGCACATCTAGTCAGACTAGGTACCTGATGAAAAATATATAAGGAGTCTTAAGTGAACCATCATCCTTACTCTTCCCTCATATTATTACTCTGGTGAACACTTATCCGTAACATTGCTCCATTTTACTTTCTTCATGGTGTAAAATGACAAAATGTTGAGATGTTAAATAAAATGTTAAAGCGTCCTCTCATGGGCAAATATGTTTCCCTAAAGAGAACCAGCCCAGCCACCACTGCAAAGTCCTGTTTTCTTCCCTACCTGTAATGATTTTGACACAGCTGAGTACTCTGGCAAACACACGGCAGAGTCAGCAGGATAAGAATTTTGTGAGGGTAATCATGTAGCATAAATCTACTTCATGCCCTCGGTTTACTCCATGTACAGAAACCATTACAGTGCATCAAACAAAGACTGCGGTTACGTTTCCTCAGCTTTGGCAGCTGTACGATATGAAAAGATGAAAGGTCTCTAATTCAAAGCACTGGTGGACTAAGCAAGTATTTAATGCAACAAGTGTCAAATCATTGATCTGTATGTTATATTATACTAGTCTTTCAGAATCCTTAAAAATAAAATAAGGAAGTAAGTACAATTATTGATTTAGATATACAGATTTATTATAAAGGTAAATAATACTAAATTGATGCAGCACAGGAATAATACAGGAACATAAATTAGAGTCACTAGTGAAAACTAAGCCATGCATTTGTTACTTTAAGGGTGGAACTGTGTACTTACTTAGGATCGCAAAGTCCAACAAATTAAATAAAAATACCTTCAACCAAAATGCTGCAGCAATTGTTCTGCTGAAATTAAAAGGAAAGAATGATTTGTTCCTTAATTTAATTATGTAAAACATAGATTTAATAAAAGATTTATCTTTAATTTACCATGTCAAATCTTGAGTTTTTGTTGAACTCATTGACCATTTGGGATTTTAAGAAACTGACAGAAAACCCGCAGATAAATGCATATATATCCAACATTTGTTTTTAAAAAAGGACAGTTTTACTGTTTTTTTTTCTTCTAGACCCTTCTGGATTAGGGGTTTAATATGAAATTTAGGGGCTCGTTTAGATAAAAAAAAACAAAGCTTAAAAATTGTTTTCATTATCATTTACAAACAAAATAAAAGTCTTTAAGGAAAACAAACTGTAGTTTTGAAGTTGTATTTAATGTAGGATTATCAATAATCAAGGGCAGGTTTTCTTAATTAGTCCAGATGCAAAAAATATTGTGAAATAGTCCTTTTCCAAACCCCCAAATCAGAATCCAGCTTCAGCCTCTGATATTTTTTGAAAATGGTTGGAAAAAAGTTTTAAATTTGAGTTTGAAGAAATATGGTACTTTGAAATGGAGATTTTGCCAAACCTGTTATTCAATTCTACACCTAGAAATACTGTTTATAAAGGCTATAACAGATCCGAGGAAGGTTACAAAGTGGATTTCCTAGTAGCACTGCATTTGTTATACATATTTATTTTAGAGGTAAACATTTGCACCTGGCACAGCCGTTGTTTCTCCAAGTTCTCCATAGTTTGATATGCTTCGTCTTCTTTGCTGCAGTGTAAGCTCTCCTCAGTTTTTCAGTCTTTTACTTTAGTTTTTACTCTGTCATTGTGTAACTTTGCTTTGTCCTTTTCACTTTGCATCTCATCTCATCATTCGTGTTCTTTGTTTTTTGTTAAACTCTTGTCCTTGCCATCTATCAGTCCCTCTTCCTTTCCTCACCGCATTTTTGTACTTTTATCAGATGGTTATGAACACTCTAAAGTGCTTTGCCTTGAAATATCACAGTTTTGACAAATGTTTTTTATGCTTTATTGCGCTGAGTCAAATAACTGATGAAGAGTCTTTGTGCTTCCACTAAGTCCCTTCACTCCAGGTCCTTGTGGAAAATAACTGCTTCTGTAGTACATTTTACACTAGGGCCTTATGAAAAGTGACAACAGTTACCACTTGATGGCATAAATGTAACATACTGTACTCTCTTTGTACCAGCATCCTTCTATGCTGTTCCCATGTACTTAACCATTGAGTTCATTTCTCTTGGTAGTTTAGTAGTTCGAGATATAATAATTGTAAAAATCCTAAATCCTCACATATGATTTCATTTAAGTGTATTTTATCATTATTATATCATTTTATCCTCTGAAAAGGTTTATACTACACAATTTTTCTATTGATTGTGTGGTCCTGTTCTCTGTGTAGGTAATCAACACTTATAAGACAATGTTACTTTATTTTACTTATGACCCCTTATTAAACTAAAATCATTGTGAGCGACGTCTTGCTGGTTGATATCATTTCTTACAGTAAACTATAAGGAGAATACAGGAAATGTATTTCTTTTTTTTTTGGAAACATATTTCCAATCATCCTTTGTCAAAGTGGGTCGAAAACCTTAAACCAGTTACAAATTAATGCATAGTCAGTAAAAAACATTTAGGCAGTAGATTAAAAAACATCGAATCAATGAAGATTATGTTTGATACCTGCTTAAAGGATGTTACGGTCAAAGTGTACTTTTAATCTGACAAACGAGCCTCATCGGAACACGTATTTCACTTTATCGAATATGACTGGATCTTGCTTATTCCTACTCAGCAGCATCACAGTTACGTGTTGTCTGTCTCCACAGGTCAATTAGTGAGAAGTAGGGTACACCCTGGACATTCAACCAGATTGCCAACACTGAGAAACATGTAAACCAACTGATCATTTACCTATTCTTTCTTATGGGGCATTTCAGAATCTGCAGAAAGCCTCAGACGCATGTTTTTGGACTGTGGGAACAAACCGGATCACCCAGAGAAAACACACACAAGGAGAATGTTTCAGCTCCCTTCACCCCCAGGATTGGGTTTTAAGACCTACATGACGCCTTGCAGCAGTGTTAATAACTGTGACACCATGTAGCCCTCAGCGGGTGCAGCATGGTCACAAAAAACTTGAGTTGGCCACCATTTGTAGGACTCTGAAGTGTTCTGGATTGTTAAGTCTCAATATTTTGGAAAGATCTTCCCAAGTCTTTCCTGCTGCTGCTTATTCTTCTTTTTCAGTCCAGTTTTAAAGACGACATATGAATGGCTCCTCTTTAAGGGACAAACCATTGTTGTGTCTGCAAATAATAGACTACTTGGCTATAAAAAACATTTTTTTACTTTAGGTTCTTTGTTACTAACAGCCTTACAAGGACACAGACAGATGGACTATAGACACTCAAGAACGCAATTCCCTAAGGCCTTTCAGGTTAAAACCTATTACTGCATACAGTGGATGTGCTACTGAAATACGAGATACCTGTCAGGCAATAAGTCAGATCACTGCTCGATATTTCCTGTCTCCTATTTCATCCAGTGACCACTGGAGATAGGCACCAGCCACCCCACAACCCTGCGAGGACAAGCAGGTGGATAGATATTACATCTGTACTCGATGGTGTTTCAGTCCTAAACTTTTATGCTTTCCTTATTTCTTTTAGTGCACGCTGCCCAAAGTTTGTCACGGTCAGTAAAAGGAAACAGAAAAACAATAAGTTAAAAAGCAGTCCAACTCAAACATAAAACTCTGAAAACCTCAGAGACAAACAGACAAGACCACTTTAAAAGATTACAATAAACTCTGGCTCTTTGGAAGCAAAATATAAAGAAATTGTGTATGGTTAAAAACTTTTTTGCACTGTATCTGTGCCACATTTGATGCAGTTCACTTTACAACAGCTTTCAAGATGTTTGAAGCAATGCTGGGGAATCCCTCTTTCATAGTGAGTAATCTTCCAAGGATCAGAGATGTCTCCTCCTAATATAACAGCAATAATTATTTAGTCACTTGTTGAACCAAGTGACGCCTAAACGGCACCAATATTTCGACAGATCGTCTGGCATCATGTCAGGCAAACCTCACAGTGAATCCTCTCAGAATATCACTTAATCGTTATTGTAACTGGCAGAAACGGTTACATTTAGCTGAATGCTCAGTGTTGGGGGTCTCACTGTGAGATTGCTCAGACTAACATGATGATATAAAATAATATTTACTTAGTTTCCCATTTTTGCATTGGTTTATTCTTAATTATTCTTTTAGTTGGTGATCTTTAATATTTTGGATCTACTATGTTACATTCAAGCATATATAAAGTTCCTTTCTAATATAAGCATAACCGTTGGATTTTTCACATTTTGTCTCACTACACCAAATATGTTAACATATTTTGCTAGGATTTTATGGGATAGACCAACACAAATAAAAAAATCTGAAAAGTGTGGCCTGCGTTTGAATTCATCCTTTCCGAGTTAATATGGAACCTCCTTGGGCTGCAACTACAGCTGCAGAGCTGTTGGAGTGTTTTAAATGTTTGATAAGGAAAGGTATTTATAATCAGATTTTTGAATTGTGTTTTTTAAATCTCCATTTAGAAATAGGATTTGAAAATACATTTTCAAATTGCAGTATTTAATAATGGATTAATAAATACAATTTACAATTCCTCTTTAGTAATTCAATTTAAAATGTGCAAATACAAAACTCTTTTCAAATTGGATTTCTAATTTTATCATTTAAATGTTACATTTGAAATGGTTGTATTTCTTTTTCAGTGACTCTCCTGGTCCTCCATACTTGGTGGCGCTATATTTTATTAAGGGGTATCAGAGTAAACTGAGGAGCTGAAGAAAAAATGCATGCCACAGTTTTCAGATTTCTTGTAAAAAGTGTTGGAAGCCGTGGATTATTTTCCTTCCTCTTCACAAATAAGCACCACTTTGTTTTGGTCAGTCACATAAAATCCTCTTAAAATAAATCCAAGTTTCTGGTTCTAATGTGAGAAAGGATGTATTAGCAAGGCACTGCATGTAAGAAACCTGTGAGGTTTAGAAGTATATAACCAACTCCATGAAATAACCATTGCTTACAATAATGTAGAGACAGAAGTTTTTAAATGAGACATATGTACGTTTATGAGTGTTTTTCCGTGTTAATGCTGGTTTTGTGGGGTTGGGATGGTGAAGATGATGCATCTTATCCCCATTAGTGTTAGCCTAGATCTGTCAGAGGCTTGTTGGGTAACCGCGTGGTAAAATCCCAACCCGCAGGAACAATGTGATGGGCCTGACACAATCATACATGCACACACAGAAACACAAACATGCATGAACCTAACTTTCTGTCTCATCTAAGAGGCAACAAACAGAAGCTGTGATCCAGCCTGGCTTGTTGTTTTTCTCTTCCTTGTTATTCAGTTTTGATAGACACATTTCACAAACAAACTGCACCTCCGTCGGCTCCTGACTCACCTCTGTCAGACAGCGATAAAGACATCTCAGTTGGTTGAAGTCTGTTTATTTCTAATTTATTGACTTTTTATCATGGTTGGGGTGTTTCTGGGGCCCAGGCTCTCTAAAAGCTAGCAACAGAAATAAACGATGATGCAGCGCTGGTTTTTCATCGTCCTGATTGTGTTCGCCACCGTGGAGATCAATAAGAGGAGACTGATGCGAGAGAAGATTAGTGCTGCTGGAAGCACCGGCTCTTCATCCTTCAAAGAATTTAGTGGGCCTGCACAATTTTTACTTCACATAAAATCATTTCCAAACAGCAATCTAGTTTCCTCCAAAGGATTACTGATCAACTTAAGAAATGAGATGCTGCATTGCAAATTACTCATTTAGTTATATTAACACTTTAATATATTACTTTGTTTCCTGCTGGGCAGATTTTTGCAGCAATCGCTCAGTTGTGGCTAAATTCAAGAGTGTCCTACATTTTCCTTCATGCTGTAGAGTATGGGCTTTGACAGGAGATAACAGTTCTCCTTGCTCTCCTTTATGATATTGTAATGTTGCTTCTAATTAATATCTCTTTCGCTAATTTGCTGTGACACATACACTCTCCACCCACCCACCCAGCCAGCCAGTTAGCTCAAAGCCCCCCAAGCCTCTTTTAATCTCTAAGCACCAAGCCACAGGGAGGGGAACTGGAGATGAGTGTACAATCAGCTGGCTCACATGTGGTTTCAAACATTTCTTTCTATAAACACTTGTTTCTATATATTGGTCTTCTAGTTAGTTGCTCTTAAATCCTGCTAGGATCAAGAATCCAGTTTTTTCAGCATAAATGCACTTTGCTGCCCCTCTCAATTGTGCCACTTAAAATTCATTTCACATATTACAGCCATTTTATTCTGAACGACGAACTCCAATGAAATATTTCGCCATTACACCTGCTTATGGGGGTGGGTTATTGTCCTGTCATCCTATCTGATGGAGTGATTATGATAATGATAATAGCAGTCCAGAGATGGCTGGTGGCTGTCTGCGGAGCCTGGCTTCCCTTTATTGTTTGGAAGCTGTGTATTGTTCTCAGAATGAAAAGAGAAGAACAAGAGAATGAGATGAATCCCACTATAAACACATAATGAAGGTCTAGGCAAAAGCATAACAAAAGCAGATGTGATTGCTCTTAAAAACTATCTTCAAGTCATGTTTTGAAAAAATAGCAAAGACCTAACATAGGACCTCACGAACCATTCACGATCATCCACACAAATAAATATGGTGCTCAGAAAAGGCCCCTTGCACCGAAAGATTGGTGTACCATGACCTCATGGTAGAATTGGGCTCCCAGCTTTGAGGAAGCACCCACATTTCCAAATATATTATACTGTCAAAGAGAAGTGCTAGCATCATATTTAGTGATGAGGAGCCAGAAGGAAAAAGTGTAAGGAGAATCTAATAGAATTTGATATTTTCTCACAATCATCTTTGTCCAACTCATAAAAAACGAATTCAGACTTCCGAGCCTCTTTGTGATCACATCACCGTGATGAATGAAAAGCACACAGCTTTTGAATGTTGTGTGCATTACAGCCTGTAAGCTATTTAGCCTATATAGCCAATACTCAGCAAATTATATAAAACCAATAAAGCAAATCCAAATGTTCTTCGGAATCTCCTGTCTGCAATAGAGTAAAGGTTAAATTTAATTTAAGAAGTATGAATTCTGTTAGTGAAGTGAAGTAATCCAACAGAATAAAGAAATACTGTAGGATTTTTTCTTCCTTTACTGGACAGCCTCTCTACCTTTGGTGTACTTTTAAACCTTCAGATGGATAAGATTTGGACATGGTGTCCAGTGCATGGTAATAATTAATGAAGGTTTTTATAGAAATCACAAAAAGCCAGCACAGCGAATCTAAGTCATCACTCTTTCATATGTGCTCTCTGTTTCTCATCTGCTCAAACCTAGTTTCTTATACTGGTCCTTCTCAAAATATTAGCATATTGTGATAAAGTTCATTATTTTCCATAATGTAATGATGAAAATTTAACATTCTAATATTTTAGATTCATTGCACACTAACTGAAATATTTCAGGTCTTTTATTGTTTTAATACGGATGATTTTGGCATACAGCTCATGAAAACCCAAAATTCCTATCTCACAAAATTAGCATATTTCATCCGACCAATAAAAGAAAAGTGTTTTTAATACAAAAAACGTCAACCTTCAAATAATCATGTACAGTTATGCACTCAATACTTGGTCGGGAATCCTTTTGCAGAAATGACTGCTTCAATGCGGCGTCGCATGGAGGCAATCAGCCTGTGGCACTGCTGAGGTCTTATGGAGGCCCAGGATGCTTCGATAGCGGCCTTTAGCTCATCCAGAGTGTTGGGTCTTGAGTCTCTCAATGTTCTCTTCACAATATCCCACAGATTCTCTATGGGGTTCAGGTCAGGAGAGTTGGCAGGCCAATTGAGCACAGTGATACCATGGTCAGTAAACCATTTACCAGTGGTTTTGGCACTGTGAGCAGGTGCCAGGTCGTGCTGAAAAATGAAATCTTCATCTCCATAAAGCTTTTCAGCAGATGGAAGCATGAAGTGCTCCAAAATCTCCTGATAGCTAGCTGCATTGACCCTGCCCTTGATAAAACACAGTGGACCAACACCAGCAGCTGACACGGCACCCCAGACCATCACTGACTGTGGGTACTTGACACTGGACTTCTGGCATTTTGGCATTTCCTTCTCCCCAGTCTTCCTCCAGACTCTGGCACCTTGATTTCCGAATGACATGCAGAATTTGCTTTCATCTGAAAAAAGTACTTTGGACCACTGAGCAACAGTCCAGTGCTGCTTCTCTGTAGCCCAGGTCAGGCGCTTCTGCCGCTGTTTCTGGTTCAAAAGTGGCTTGACCTGGGGAATGCGGCACCTGTAGCCCATTTCCTGCACACGCCTGTGCACGGTGGCTCTGGATGTTTCTACTCCAGACTCAGTCCACTGGTTCCGCAGGTCCCCCAAGGTCTGGAATCGGCCCTTCTCCACAATCTTCCTCAGGGTCCGGTCACCTCTTCTCGTTGTGCAGCGTTTTCTGCCACACTTTTTCCTTCCCACAAACTTCCCACTGAGGTGCCTTGATAGAGCACTCTGGGAACAGCCTATTCGTTCAGAAATTTCTTTCTGTGTCTTACCTTCTTGCTTGAGGGTGTCAATAGTGGCCTTCTGGACAGCAGTCAGGTCGGCAGTCTTACCCATGATTGGGGTTTTGAGTGATGAACCAGGCTGGGAGTTTTAAAGGCCTCAGGAATCTTTTGCAGGTGTTTAGAGTTAACTCGTTGATTCAGATGATTAGGTTCATAGCTCGTTTAGAGACCCTTTTAATGATATGCTAATTTTGTGAGATAGGAATTTTGGGTTTTCATGAGCTGTATGCCAAAATCATCCGTATTAAGACAATAAAAGACCTGAAATATTTCAGTTAGTGTGCAATGAATCTAAAATATACGAATGTTAAATTTTCATCATGACATTATGGAAAATAATGAACTTTATCACAATATGCTAATATTTTGAGAAGGACCTGTATATTGGTATCATACTCATCATTCTGTTTCTCTTTTTGTCTGCAGGTTCAGGAAAACATCTTGGTTGAATTTAACCACGAGCAGCTTCTTGAGTTCTACAATAAGGTTTGTTTTGCTTTTGAGTATGAGTGTGTGTTTGAGGTATCAACGTTTTATTCATAATGCATTTCTTTCTGATTGGTTAGACCCTTGGCTTGACAAAATCCACCTGCCTCCCTGTCTGCTTCATACTTTCATATATTTCTGTGTCTCTCTTTGTGTTTGTTATTGAATTTATCTTCCAATTTTTGTGTCAGTTAAATTTTTTTTTCTGAAAACTCAAAGTCTTCCTCCATTGTGTTTCAGCTTGAAATTGTGCAGGCCCAGTTGGATTCCCTGACTTGATGCCTGGTGCTCTGCGCACAGCCATGCCCACACAAACAACATATTGTTATTGTTGATGCTGACAGCTGGGCCAGCTGTCAGAGGCCAAGCAGTTCCAGTACTGCTCTGATTTAGTACAAAAAATGTCAAACATGAGAGAATAAGTTTCTGTCTGTGTTGGAAGTTTTTTTTTCAGTCTGCTGTCATTACTGGGAGTTCAGGGTGACAAAATTGGTTGTTTTTTTATTTTTATATTTGGAAATTTAATTGTACCTAATCAATTTTACTTTTTTTTCTACTGCATGTAGAGAGCGACTTAATGCTCCATTGTTCTAAACATTACCTACAGTGAGATCTTTCAGAGTAAAAGTGCCATTTCTCAATTGTCTTAAACTTTGTATAGACAGAAATGTTTCACATTTAAGAGTGACCTTCATTTATTGTTGTTGTATTAAACTGTGACTTGGAAATGAAACCTACCCAGGCTGTCGTTTTCGTTTAGTGAAAGCTTATTATTCCTCATTAGGACCAACCTGGACGCTGCAGCAACAGATGGGAGATCTGTGATGCACAGCAGACCTTCAGGGTGTGCTCATTTACACACGTGTCTGTGTGCTGATCGGTGCGCTGATATATCCTTGTTCTTGTTCACTGAACTTCCCCAGTCTGTAGATGTGATAAATCCTTCATATTTCCCACTTTAAATCCAAGCTTTAAAGGTTATCTGATTTCTAGGTGCTTTGTTTCTTTCCCTGTAGATTGAAAAACTTTCTAAAACCTCTTTATTGATTTTCATCTGGCATATGTTTTTTTGTTGAAAAAACATGCTCTTAACATGTTAATGGATTTTAAATGATCACAGGCATGATTTTTATCTTGCATTCAGGAAAATGCTTAATAAACGAGGGTAACAAGGAAGTTTTTCCATCTGACTTACAGTGCTCATGGCCCATTGGGATTGTACGCAGTCTGGAGAAAGTCTGGAATTTAATTGGAAAAAGAAAATAAAATGCACAAAAACATTTGTATGTCCATACTGTTCCCTATCCCAAGTTATATCCACCCATCCCTCCATCCATCCATCCATCCATCCATCCATCCATTCATCCATCCATCCATCCTTCCTGAGTCTTTAAGAGTATGGACATTTGACAGAAATGTGCTGGAACACAAACCCATTGGCGTCCAAACCTTTTGCCACACTTGTCAAAGTTGAAAGTTTTTTTATAATCTAAAACCCAAAAATATATAAATTTTTTACATTTCTAAATATGGCAGGTTTTAAATTAAATAAAGTAGTCAGATTTTTGTAGAAAAGGGATCTGTAAATTAGTGTAGTTCTCACAGTAGCGATGGTGCTGCTCTATCCTAACCAGGCAAGCAATATTTTAAATGAAATCCAGAGGTCTGTTCTTTCCAACTTTATTATCACTCTAAGTGCAATGACCATGTGGAGTGCTGTGTAGGTACAGCCCCCTCGCCTTAAAACAAATCTATTTCCCTCGCTGTAATTGGTGAATAATGTTGATGATGTATTTTTCCGTAACCAACCCCTGATTCCATTGGATCTGATGATTCAATGGATGTGTCAATCATTCAAATTATCCCATGTAACCTTCATTGTCTGACTGAGGTAACGGACGCGTTTACGCACAGAGCGGTCAGAGGAGTGTTTTCTTGCTGTGTGTTTTGTGATTTTCACTTCTTGAGAGCACAACTTCAGCCAGGAAACAAATATATATATTTTACCACTGAGGACATGCTGGATATGTTAACTTAGCATAAGTGTCCTTGTGCATCAACCGCGTTGATCGTTCTTGAGTTGCGGTCAGGGCAAAAAATCTTTCCCATAGTCACAAATGTCCTCCTGGTACACACTTTGAACACCCCTACTCTAAAACATCTCCAGTTAATTGGGGATCACATGACCAAGTGATATATGCATAAAACTGTTTAAGAGTTTTTAAAATAAGAAGTTAGGTTTTCAGCATGACTTATACAGTAAAGGTTATGGCTGACACTCCTTAAAAAAAAATCCTACATATGGTATCATTCTTTTCCACTTATTCAAAAGTAACACCTCCCCTGAGAAACTGAACATTTATTGCTGTTTTAAAACTACAGTTGCATTTCCGTTTTGAATCATGTCAGTGCTGTGTACAAGGTTATCATAATCTCTTTGGTATTAGTTAGATCTGTCTAAACAAATGATAACAAAATCTGCCAGTAGCAATGATTCATCCACACACTTCAGCAACCATATTTACCTGAATGGTTAATAGGCCAGAGCTAAGCTTCTTAACAAACAAGATAAATTAATCTTCTGAAAATTGTTGGTAAAGAAGATGAGTCAAAAAGCAATGTCAATGTCTGAAGAAATACATTAAAAGGTCTGATGAACTGTGGATGGATTTCTAACTCCCGCAGGAATACTCATCTGTCCCTCAAACAATCCTGCTGCATAGATTAAAAAACATGCCATCCCCTCAACTTTGAAGCTTCAGCCTCTGTCCCGGAACACCTCTGTCATCATTTTTCTTTTCTTTTTTGACAATCTTTGCCACCATGTGATAGTGCCTGGAGCAAGAAACAGCACCGTGTTCCACAGCGTGAGGAACAGATGGGGAGGTCGAGTAGACATGGATGCTCTGAAAGAAAAAAGACTTGCACACTGAGATCCAGCGGACCCCGGCACACTGAATCCCAGCCACAGAGATTGCAGTGGGTTTCTGTGCTTGTACGCTGAATTACATCTCTGCATGTACGTGTCAAAGCTGTTGGCACACTCTGATATTTGTGCCGAGAGAATATCATCTGGACGCCAAACAAACACACGCACTGTTTATGGTTTAGCATATAGGCAGTCTGTTGTTTTCCTAGCTTTAATATAGCTAAAACATTACCCCTGTATTTGGCCTTATTTTTGATGGACTGCTCCTTAGATCACAAACCCTGATAGCTCTGTTGTTTTGGATCAAATCTGAGAAAATCTGAGTTATTTTTCATTTCCAAGCTGCCAGAGCACAGAAACTTTTCAAAAGAAACACATATTGAAGTTTGTAGCTGTTATTAAGCCAAGGCTGGAACCCAAGCTGAAAAACATGGAGAATATTTGTGGCAACATAAAAAGATATTACGGGCTTTGAAGTGAAATTCTTGTAAAGACAGGTGACAGAGTAGCTTGCAGGTCCTCTGAGGTCTGATTGCATCTCTGTGAGGACCAGTTAAAGTCACAATCAGAATATTCCACTGGTAATGATTCATTTTCAGTGAAAAAACTGTTACATGATGTCTGATGTCTTCTGAATTTCAAATTTTGCGGTCATGTGAGTAAGATAGCACAGTTGCCAGGTGAACGCCAAGTTTTATGTGTGAAATCACCGGAAAATGTTTAATCAACTGTGCATGCAATGTATGAGCTAGGATTTCACTGAAATGAACTCATCTAAGGCTGCAAGAGCAAACAGACTAGTTGGACCGGGTTTGTTCCCCTTTTTCATTCAGAGGCTTAATACTTTGTGGACTAGATTCTACAATGTATGAGAAAAATTCCTCTGAGATTTTGGTTCCTTTTGACAGGCAGTGGTGGTACTTGCATGAATGGGGCCCTGGGTGAGATCTTCTTTCTGCTGTATGAGATTCGCCTCAATAAAGAGCAGCGTCTTCCTTATTTGCAGGTAACCAACCTGACACAGATGTACAAAATAGTTTAGTTAAATAAATGATGCCATCTTGTGCAGTCACTTGATGCCAGGTCAGGATGTAAGGTTAGATACCATTCAGTCTGCAGTTCCTTTGTGTGTTCCTCCTCAGGAGTTAGTGCAGAAATTGTGTTGTGTAAAGTGTGAATCGATATCAGTCAGTTCAAATTCAAAAATATGTTATTAATCCCCCCAGATGACAGGAGTCTGTCTTGTACTGGAAGTCTGAGGTGTACAGAGTGAAAAGGAATGGTGAGAGTACAGTCCCCTGTGGTGCTCCTGTGCTGCTGACTACCTGGTTAGACTCACAACCCTTCAGTCTCACAAACTGTGGTCTGTTTATCAGGTAGTCTTTGATCCAGGAGATTGTTGAGGCCTCCACCTGAGTCTTCTGGAGTTTCTGACAAAGGCTTATTGTATAGATACAAGATAAAAAGGCCAACCAAAGGAAAGCAAAACTAAAACAAAAATAAATACTAAAGCCACCCCAGGGCTGCCAGGGTTATAGGGCCAACGGGAACAGCTGTGTTTTTGTAAAGTGAGAATACTGGGCCAGGTGTTAGGACGCAGACGGGGGTCACCACTCATATCTGGACAAAGCCAGCAGCACTGTGAGGATCATGTTCTTTGATTTCTCCAGTGCATTTAACAAAATATTGCTTTAGAGGTGGTGGAAGGTGGCAAGATAAAATGTCAACAATAGACAAAACTAGCAGGCAGATGGTGTGACTTCATGCTTTATTTTAATAATTGCACACTCAGCCCATTGTTTGAAATTGCAGGTCTCAGCTGTTTTATTCATACTGTGTTGAACAACACCCACTACAAACTATTCACTCATTATGTTTTTATGAACATTACAGCAGACATTGTTGACGAAACTAATCATCATTTAGCTGTTTCTGATAACACAACCACTTCAGATTTGATACAAACATGCTGATATATGTAGCATCCTTCTTTACTTCCATAAACCAGGCATGTCGTTTGTGACTTTATATTTTTATCTGTGCATCTGGATCACTTCCTGGCTGTAGACTGTTTAAACTGGAATCTGATGGAGGTGACATTAAAACTGTGATGTGAACAACCACACAAAAACAATAAAAAGATCTAATGTCATTAAAAAATCAAATTTGAACATTGAGACCCACTCTTGCAGGCAAAAGTAATCAGACTCAAGCTTTTAGAAGATAATCAGACCCACAGCATCACATTTCCTCCACCATACCTAACAATGTGGGTGAGAGGCTTTTCCACGTATTCATCCTTTCTTTTATTCCAGACCCACCTAAAGTGTTTGGTGTGGAAAAGCTCAATAGTTGTATCAAACTAAAGCACCCGGTTGCCTGTTAAAAGTCTTAGTTATGTACCATAAACAATCACACAGAAACAAACGGTGTTCATACATCTGCATATACACACACATGCAGATATACCACACACTGACCAAAACTGTTGAAACAATTTTCATTGTGACATTACATTGAGCTCCAATAATCTTTTTTTCTATAGACTGTGGTCCCATAGTTTGATTTCTTATTTCTCTCAACCAGCTAAGGTCCCAGAAGAGCTAAAAATGCAGGCTCCTCTGTTCATGTCATCCTTAGCTATGCATCATACCACCCTTCCACTCTTACCTGTTTCAACTACATTTATGGTATCATGGAAATGTAGCTTAAAAGCTATTGTCACTGATGCTAACCTTTCGCAGTGTTTTATTGTTGAAGTAGAGCAGAATCTCTTGGACCTTTTAATTAGAAATCCCCAACATCCTGCAAACCGTGACACAGGAGAACATTTCTTTAAGCCACTTATTAAAATGAGAAAGACAAGAAAACATGCCATTAAACCAAGAGGCCATCTTTTGATATTCATAAAAAAGGAAAAGGCTTATCACAAAAAAGCTACTCTAGGCAATATTCAGCAAACAGAAATGCTTCAGAATCTGATTGTCATGATGTGCGGTTGTGGGTAGGAATAAAGTGCAGAGGAAGGATGCCGGAGACAAAGGTATGCAGGTAAGTTTGAGGTTTAATCCCTCTCACTCACGTACCAAGCAGGTAAAAAAGAACCAGACCAGGACACCAGAAACCAGACGTAACATTACACATGATAACAAAACCCATAGGGAACAAAGGTAACCAGGGAACATATATTCAAACAGAACAGCAGGAGGGAACCAATGAATGACAAGACCAGACAATCAGGGAAAACTAGAGACAGGTGTGGGACAGGCTACAGGAAACAGAAGATAAACAAAAGATCAGACCAGGTTAAATAACAAAAAACAGACTCAAACAGACAGATCCTGACACTTATTTAATATTTATCAGATTAAAACAGGATTCCTAATCATCAGATGCGATTTAGATCATTAGAAAATAAACAAAAAGACAAAATTGAGAAAATTTAAAGGCTATTTAAACTGGTCATATCTATTTGTTGGAGTGCTCTGCAGTCATGATATCGATGCTAACATCTTGCTGCTTTAGGAGTGAGGGGTTTAAGAATCCATTCTTTGCTGTTTTAATACGCAGGTTCAGTTTATATTCCCCTTGAAATTTGCACTTCACTCACTTTTGTTGCTTTATTAACTATGGAGCTGTTAATTTTGGCTTCTCAGTGTCACATCTCTCTTCACCTCCCTGCTATGCATGTCTTACGCACCTTTGTCTCCACAGCTACAGCCACACTGCATACAAAAACTATGCTTGCCGAGCTGAGATGAAAGTATTTTAGGTGTCTTCAACCTACAAACCTCTAAAACAGAAGAAGGGCCTGTCTGTAGTCACAGAAAAATGCAGTCTAACATTGTTTTTCATCCCCATGTTTTCATGCAGAAACACCAGTTCCACAGTTAGTGGCACCCCAAAAAGCTTCTATAAAATGAATGTATTTTTAAAGTTGTGTTTTATCCTTTTAAGTTAATCAGAATGCCAATGACCTGTTAATTACCAATGTCTTATATCCTGTTTCCCTGGATTAAGATGTGATGCAGAAGCCAACTTCTCTTAGCCACCCTTTAAGATGGGAAAGACAATAAACTAAGAAAGATGTCTGTACGAGACCATGGTAAATCATAAAAAAAATGTTCCACATATATTTCAATAGGGTGTGCACACTAATGCGATCAGGTTACTGCAACGTTTTATTCTTTCTTTGACAGATTTGTTTGCTTTAAAATTGAACTGTAGAGACTAAAGGCTGCATTATGCAGTATGTGTAAAACATTTTGAAACATTTAATACTTTTATAATTAAAAACCCTGTCATCTGGGAGCAGGCCAGGAAAAAACAAAATCACAAGTGTAAACAAGTAACGTTTGCATAGCTCAACTGGGACCTCAACTGAAACTGTTATTTAGTCAGATGAAACCAACACCTCCATATTGGGCTGGTGTAAAACAAAGCATGCCCACTGTTAAGTATGATGGAGAACCTGTAATGCTTTGGGCCTGTTAACCTTTCAAAGGGCCAGTGGGAGTTGTTACAGTGCATGGCATCATGATCTGGAGATTAAAACTAGAAATTGGATAGATGTCCAGATAACTTGAACTGGGCTATTATTGATTCTTCCAATGGGGTAATGATCCTAAAAATGGCCAAATCAACACAAACAGTTCACCAGACACAAAATTTAAATTCTTCAGTGACCATCTCAGTCCCTACACCTAAATCATGGTGGGAAACCAGCAGGGTGACCTGAAGAGAACACAACATTAAAGAGGATGAAGGGGTCTGGACGATCTAGAGACATTGTCCAAAAAAAAGTGATCAAGGATGGATATGGAATTGCCCAGAAGGTATAAAAGACAATTGTTAATGCTTTTAAGGGTGTTAGTCTTAAATATTTGATCAATCTGTGGCTTAACCTTTTTAAATTCCACTGTGGGTTGGAGAAAGTCTCAAAGCCTACCAATCTTCTCCTAAAATATTTTACTTGTCGAACTCAAGGCTGTTTAATTTAGCCTCACTTTTGTAAAGCAGCTTCTGACTGACAGCAGGAAACTTTTCACGAAATAAACTGAATGTTTCTCTGCTTCTGGCAGTGGAATTGAAACGATCACATAATGCTGCTGGCATTCAGTCTGCAGCACTGACTTTTTATTTCCAGTGGAGGAGCCACATCACAAATTCACCACTGTTCTCTCTCTGTTTGTTTTTTATATCCAAAATGATTATTCTGCTTTGAGTCCTAATAAGCCACCTGTGGTAAGTCTCCATGCAAACAAACTCTCTGCAAATCATCAGTTTCTGTTGCTATTCTAAATCCAAAATCTTTCAATTACACCCTGTTTTTTTCTTTTAACTCTTTCTCTGTAATTATCTCTATATCGTGTGTCTTGCAGAACTCAGACAATATAAAGATGTCCTCCCTGCATGTTTATGTACAGGTGGCAGACGTGCTTGGAACTGATCACAGCATCTTGTTAAATTAAACTGGGACACTGAGGTTTTCTTTGAATATGATCATCTTTTTTCCAGCATTTTGATCCTAGAAACACTCTCCTCCAAATTTCCAAGCCCACTATCTGCTCCTTCCAGCCCTGAGCCCTACTTGACCCAGCAGTTTCCAGTTCCTGCACAGATAAAGACCCTTTAACCTCGGCCCCCGTAAAGCTCCTTTTCTCCTCTGTATCCTGAAAACTAAAATTTTCCTCTGGGCAAAGTTTCTAACAGTGTGACTCCTCCTGCCTCTGCCCTCATTACCCACTGTGTCCTGACACTAAACTTTCAACCTTTAAAAACACTGGACAATAAGTTGCTTTTTTATAAACACTGTTTTATTCTGTTTAGAAACTGACTACACAGGACGCCTGCCAGCTTTACAACCCTATTTTTCTGATCTGTTGAACAAGTCACCAGAATAAGTCATCATCTTCATTAGTGGATGTCTGCCTCTAATTTCCTGTGACAATTCGGTTTGTGCTGCTGTCATGTCTAAAATTAGTCCACGCTGTTGTTTCTGTGTGCCTCAGGAGCTGCTTCATGTTTAAGTTAGTTGCAGAAGTAAATTTCAATCATATACTTAACAACTGTGAGTCATTGATAATAAAGTAAATTACTGCTTTAATCAAGTCATAAAGATTCTGTAAACGATAAAACAAGTGGTCTGAATTCAATAAGCTGAAATATCAATATTCCTGTTTTTTACCTGTGAGAGGAATTAAAGGACTTAATTTGTTAAATTTATATTCCTGCATCCCTAATTGCCTGATTAATATTGCTCAATTGCAAAGTAAGTTATTTATTTTCTAAGTTTGGGAAAATATAAAACTGCCTGCTCTTACAGCAGCTGTGAGAGATCAATCAAAGCTGGTGGTAAGACATCTTTATAAATTGGCCAGACCTACTTTTGTTATGATTCCATGGAGTTTCAGTCTGATTTCATCTGAGTTCTGTTTCTTTGGGTTTTTCTTAAATTTTTTTTTTTTACATATTTAGCTATATTGTCCTTGTGTTTATTTGTAGTTCTTCATTCCTCTGCTTTCTTTTGGGGGTGGCTAAAGAAAGAAAGAAAGAAAGAAAGAAAGAAAGAAAGAAAGAAAGAAAGAGGATTTATGTTGTAGTATTCCAAAGGATCTATCTGAACTTCCTTTCTGTTAATTAGTTGTTTTCTTTCATTTCCATACTATGGGCTTTGCCATAAAATGAGCTCTACAGTCTTGTTTTCTCCACAATAATGACATATTATGTTTTGCTTGCCTCTAATTTCTCCTGTTTTGCTCTGAATTCTATAAAACCAAAGACCCTTCCTTTCTCTCTCTGATTGTTTTGCCCTGTTTCCCTCATTTTTTGTTTAGCTATGTTCATTACTACTGAACCACTGCGTTGGATAATGATTTCAACAAATTAGTTTTAGTAGCCTCCTTTGCTGTCTTGTCTGCCATTTAATTTCCTTCGATACCGATATGCTAGGGTACCCAAACCAATATGACGATCAGTCCCGTCAAGCTGAATCTGTAAAGTGCTGAATTTCTAAGAGTATGTTCGCCTGATAGCTAAACAGCTGTTCTTTAAAGTCAATCTGAACAGCTTATTGTTGGTCCTAATGCTCAGTTAGTTTGATTCACTAAAGTTCTGATAATATTTCTGCCATTTCACCTGTTTACACTGGTGGTTTGTAGTGTTTTCTGTACTTTGGTTTTGAATTCAGGAACTATGGTTTAATTGTTGTTCTGGTGACTCCCGGTGCTGCACATCAACAGGTTCACGTTGCCTCCTGAGTTTTGAACTCTGTTTTAAAAGCTTTCAACTTTTTGTTGATTGAAGACCTCTTTGACCTACCCTAATCTCAATCTGATTTGGATCCTCACAAATAACCATTCATAACATAAAAAAATGAAACTGCAAAACGTATGCTGTAAAATCAGTCAACTGGTGTTTTGTTTCTCCTACAGAAACCCTCATTTTAAAATGTCATTAGTTACTTCTAGGATTTGAATCAATGGTTTCAACGGTGGGCAGTAGAGTCAGCAGCCAGGCGTGCAAGAAAAAAAACTACACCACTATATTTCCAACCAATGTGCTTCACCGGGATAAAAGGATGGAGTATTTACAACTGCAAGTAAGAGATTGTTGTGTTTTTGAATTTCACCATCTTTACAGTAACATCTCTGAATGCACCAGGGTTTTGTAACTAAGCTCACATCTAACATTCTTCCATGCAAATGGCAAAATGTTGGATCTGCTGAGAAATCTGTAGCCTGATTCCTTGGTGCTGATCCCATGGTGCTGACCCAAAACACTAATTAAAGTGGTGGGGATAACCAACACCCTCTTGGCATTGAATTAGCTGGTTACCATTGAGAATTTGGACATAAATACTCAAATACTATCTTGGAGAATATGTAAATATTATCATTTTTTGTCAAATCTGTGGTGGACCAAATTTTGTCCTGCTTTTTTAATCTAATTAAATAGTGAGTAAGAGAGTTGAATAAGAGTTTTTTTCAGCATCATAAACACATTGATTAATCAAAATCTTCTTTTGTCAGTTATGCATACAAAATTACTGAGTGTACATAAATCTACAGTTTAGGAAAGTCTGTGTATGGATTTGCAAATGGACACAATTCTTTTAGGAAACAAATTGGTAATACATCTTATGAGCATATTTGTAATGTAACTGTTGGAAAGACGTTGGCAGGACAATCAGAAACCACCTGGTAATAAATTTTTTATGTAATTCTGGTAATTGTACAGTAAGCACAATTGCTTTGTGATTTCTTCTCACTGATCACTTTTTTATAAATGTCCTTTTTGGACTCTTAGCTTTCGTTTACTTTAATTTCTGACTGAGTTTGCTGTAATTAACTCCGATTGTGACAATTTCCTCTAAGTCCAAAACTGGCCTTAAAACAAGCAGAATGGAGCGAAAATCTGCCTTTATGTTTCAAGATATTAGTTAGTTTCCTTACTGTTTTGTGAGGACATGGAAGCAGGGGACAGTTTTCAAAGGGTGGTACTTTTTGAGAAGTGGATCAAAATGATTAAAAATTTACAGCCTGTGGTAAATATGTACAGCCAGTTTGGGTAGGATGTGCAGAGTTGCTTCTAACGTTTTGCTAAGAAGCACAGTGAAGGTTGCATAAAAAATGCCTCTTTGTTTAAAGGTTAATCCTCTGCTCGATGCATTATTATGACTCTCAAACCCAAGTCTCTCCTTCTTCTTACTTTTCCAACTCTTAACCTTTACAAAAACATTCAGCTGTGAACATTATGTCTTTCTCCAACTGTCATATTTCTTTTCTGCTCTGTCACCGCTCTGCTTATCTGGCTGCTCAGTTGGCATTATGTATGGGCACACTCATTCAGCAACTGCATCTCTGGTCCACTGGCCCAGGTGACAACTCTGGGCTTGCGGCCTACTCTGGCTCAGTGGAGCCTGGTTTCTA